>NW_026856087.1:0-38717 GCF_026571515.1 Ruditapes philippinarum
AAGTTATACTTTCCCCTGCGTGGGATCACTAAAGATACAAGTGTGCAGATAAATTGATAGAAATGAGAGAATATATACACACATACCACCACATCGATATGCCAGTCCAATTACGGCACAGCGCCTAGCAGAACAGCCATGAAAGCATAGCCACTGCTCATCCACCATCACAAAATGATGGTTTCAGAACAGCTTTATATATTCTCTCATTTCTATCAATTTATCTGCACACTTGTATCTTAAGTGATCCCACGCAGGGGAAAGTATAACTGTATTGAATTTAATTATCTCCCTTTATATATACTTTATCTGTCTAAATTCATTGTATCCTACGGATCTACTTGATCTTACGGGATCCAGTTGACTTTCGGAAATAGATATATAGTTCTCTGGTCCCAATCAGTGAAGAAGACAATAAAAATGTCATCGTTGATTTGTGAGATATGATAACAGAGAACAAACTCTATATATGTGAATGTTGAGCTTGTTTCAATGTGTAGTGCAGTTTGTGACTGTATATAAAGCTGTTCTGAAACCATCATTTTGTGATGGTGGATGAGCAGTGGCTATGCTTTCATGGCTGTTCTGCTAGGCGCTGTGCCGTAATTGGACTGGCATATCGATGTGGTGGTATGTGTGTATATATTCTCTCATTTCTTGTATATATATATATATATATATATATATATATATATATTACGCACTTTTTCTTATAGTAGCGTATGAACATACAACTTCATTCATAAAGGAAAATGACGTCATCCTAAGAACGCGATTCATTCATAAAAGGCGCGCGTCAATAACGTCATTTAAAGCACGCGACTTGTCTTACATGGGGGTGTAAGACAGAGTTTTCCGATCCAGCACCGGTGTAAACGGTAGCTAATTCTGTCTGAGATGCAAGAAATATATATATTTAAAAACGTTTTCGGGAGTTTTCATATAGACAAAATAAAAACTGTTCAAAAGAATTTTTTAAACTTGGCTCGTTGAACAGAAACATTTTAAGCGAAAACAAAAATTGGGGTCACCGTTCTCATTTTTTAGATATCTGCCCTTGAAATGGACTTTTTGTTAAATTCAAGGGCAGATAATTTACAATGAATGGTAACAAAACAATTTTTTCTTCCTATTTTCATGTAGCTTATCTTCGTTTTAGTTGAAATGCAAAATTTCAAGAACAAACTTAGAGTGGGTAGTTTTTACATCAACTTTTTCTTTTAACCTGTGCATTTTTTCTAAAAAAATGGACTATTTTTTAAGAATTTAAAGTACATGTACCTTTATTTTCATTGAAAAAAATTAACAGAAACGATGTAAGGAATTGCATGTTATTATGTATTGTACTCAACAATAAAAAGAAAAACATAATCCAGAGGTAAAAACAAGAATTCATTTAAGTATGTATCTGCCCTTGAAATGACCTAAAGCAAGTAGAAAAGTCTGATTCAGGGGCAGATAACTCAACAACGAGAACGGTGACCCCAATTTTCTTTTCGCTTAAAATGTTTCTGTTATCATATTCTAACAACATGCCAAATTTAAAGAAATTCTATTGAACAGTTTTAGTTTTGCCTATATGTCCATATGAAAACTCCCGAAAACGTCCTTAATATGTTCAACCGGCGTTTGCATATTTTACATGTTCAAACGACGTTTGCAAATAAGACAATACGGGGAATAACATGGGATTATGTCAAATATAACTTTGCTAATGGAATTATAAATGAGTTAGGGACGGGAATGGCATTTTAAAAGACATATCGTCTATTATTTTACCTCAACATGTATTTCCAGTGAAAAAATTGATTGGAAAAAGTAAAACCTATCGGCGTTTGCTTTGCGAAAAGAATATTTGTGTCGAAGTGTTCTAAAAAAACTACTAAAGTCTAACATAAAATAAAAGCTTAATTTACACCGGGTCCTACTGTCTATGTCTTATTTTATGCTCGCAGTGTAAACAAAAATATCTGCAAATAATTACCTGAAATTGGGTCCGGCGTTTGCATTTGTGGTCACGTGACAAAACTTGTTTATCCAGGGTGTATGATACAAACTTATTTTATTATATTGTTTTCATAAATATGTGCAAACAGAATCTAGAAATAGTTATTAAATCCTAATGTAACCTTGATAGTTGTTACCTTAAACATAATCGTTACTGTAATTCTTTGCAACACAAAAAGATAGGGTTAAAGCCTTTGTAGAAAGAAATACAAAATACAGCGTTTGATACTTCACTCCTGAAGCGCATGTGTTTATCACATCGAAAATCTCAACAACACTTTTAGCAACACCAGCACCACCAGACAGAAATGTATACAAAGGTGCATCTTTTGTTGTTTTTTTTATCCAGTGAACAACATGATTGTAAGAAACTGTTAAGAAAACTCGAGTCAAGAAATGCGCGTGTAAACTATAAACAATAGCTCACGCGCTTTCACCATCAACAAACGTAAACGACGAGGCAGTTATTTTAATTTATGTACATGTATGACAAATACATACTAGTCTTGAGCATTTACTGAAATCTTTATTTGTTACAGAACAATATAATAGGAGAGCAGAGGGAGAGTTTGAAAAGTTGATTGACATTGAACCGTTGTCTTATATCAAACTTGGTAAGTAGGTGCCTCTTACTATCAATCTGATGGGCCTCTTTTTTTCATTGATATGACAGCTGTGCTCTACTCTAGACATGTAGGGAAGCCTGGTGCTTCTTAAACGAACATTGGCTTAATTCAACAAACCCTTATGTCATTTGTTTGTCGTGTTTTGAAAATCGCAAATCATTAATATGACATCAATATGGCAACTTTGCCTTTATAAAATAGATATAATGTAGAAATACGGTGCTTCCGTTAAGTTATCTTTACAGGCAACAGAGTTACGGTATTTTCGTCTCTAAGATGATCTAGTACGGCCCTGGCGTTCTTAAAGTTGTGTAGAAGGGCTTAATCCTACAGGATGGCTTCTCTCTGGTCTTGAAATGTGCGTAGAAAGGAGGAATTTGACAGATGAAATTCCTTTCTACCAATAACAATCGACTTGTAGGTCTTTTGCATAAGATCGCAGAAACCATGTCCCAATGCATCGTTGCTCGCTCCACACTAGACATCCAAAGAAGCACTGTGCTACTTAAATGAACATTGACTTAATTCGACAAACCCTTTTGCCATCTGTTTGTCATGTTTTGAAAATATCATTTGAAATTTTGAACTGCAATAACTTTTATTAGTAAACCACACAAATATAAATTTTCTGTGCATTGTTTGATATACAGATGTGCCGAATTTTATGACTATACATACAATAATAAAATATAATTTATTGATAAGAACTGATTTCTATAAAATTATATAACTCTGTAAATATTTCCAAAGTACTTTGCAATAATAAGTAATTAAATATTCAACTACTAACACAGATAATTATCTGAAACAAAAATGACTATATAAATGAAATAAATACATAAATGGGAATTAACTTAATATGAAATGATCGAACTTTTAAAATATAACGCCTTTGTTTTGTAATAATACCTCTTGAATTTGCATTATCGTGCCTTGTATTGTCGTAAAAACGCCTTTTGCTTCGCGTTAGAAGCCTATTTTACCATGTGTTACGCGTTAGCCGCCTTTGCTAACTTTATTACACATTGATTTGCATTACAAGGCATTTCTTTTCCTTAATTTTGTTTCGCGTTTTTACGCCTTAACAATAGGAATCTAACTTAATACTATTTGGATATTTTTCCTTTTTTTTTTGATTTTGTATTATTTCTCTATGTAGATAGGTTTCAGCTTTTAATTTATTGTTGCAGAGTTTGACATCCAGGTAGGTTATTATAATGTACACATTTTTGTTAACACTAATTTTTTCGCACCATGTTGTAATGTTGTAACAGTTCTACAAGTTTTGTGTGCAAATCGTTGTTTATGGGTTCACCCGGTCAATCGACTATTCCAATTACTGTAGGCTTTAGGGCTTTCATTTTCTTCTTCTCTTCCTATCACTTAAGTTTAATTATTGTTGATTTTGCGTCTTTTCCTATGATTAGAACATAACTGTATAAATTCTTTGGTGCTCTGAAATTAGTATTGTTAATCAATTTTGTATATCTTTTAAACGAACGTGAAAATAACTATACAAAAAAGTTGTAACATATAATACCATTGTGGAAATATTATTCGATGTTGATAAATTCATGATGCTAAAGATGTGATTATTGAGAGGACTTTAGAGAGTTAGTGTAAAATTATTCGGTAGAATTTGTTAATCATTAAATTGTCATTTAAAAAGTCAGTGTCAGTAAATAAAAAGTAATTCTATATCAAGATTTTAAAGTACTTAGTCTTTAGTTCCTGAATGAAATTCAGATTAAATGTAATGTTTATAATATCAAAACTTATTTCATCGCATCAAATTTTCTTCCTTTAGAAAACAACATAACAGCAATAATGGGTGCAAAATATATAGCAGCATGAACATTCTAATTCTCTAGTACAGATCTAAATGGATCTTTAACGCATAGTTAGTTGTGACAAAATGATAAGAAAATGTTTAAATGAAATTTTATAAAATAAATAAACGAATTAAAATTATAAAACCATTCAAACGATTTTTCATGCGCCTTCTGTAATGACTTGTCTCTGTTCTATAAGAAAAACAAAAGCATTTAAAATGAAAGTTCATCCTATTGATTCCATTTTTAATTTGTTAAAATACTTATATATGTGATGTATATGTTTGACAAATAATATGTATATACTTTATGACACTTATTATACATGTCTATGTATTGACAGGTAATACCATCATCACTGAAGACAAAAAGGAACGCGGGTATGCTTCTGGTAAGAAATCTATAACATAGATATTTTTGAGTGAGATACTATTGAGAAATTATTATTATGTGCAATATAAAAATCATTGTAAAAAGAGCAGGGCTTAGAAAGTGTTAACTGCAAAGAAGAAAATTATTTCAAAAGACAAATACTTTTATATCAAACATACCTGCCTGAATATAACCCGGGGACATAGTGATAGTATAACAATTTAAGTATATAATAAGTGTACACAGCATAATGTTTTAACCAGCAGATCGTCAATACATTACTACATTTATTTTATTAATTTAATTACAGAGATAATATCTTAAACCTTTTAAGTGATTTTGATGTGTTCTTGTTACTTTAAGACAAACATAAGATTTGAACATGCACAGTATATAAGGATATCAACAAGATTTAACCATTTGAGATGATGTTTAGCTAAGACGAGCACTCTTTGTTGAAAATTTCAGCGTTTCTTTTACAATATTCTCTATGACAGAAATTGTTAAAGTTTAAATTAATTTTCTTTTTTTCCAGGACATTACATTTTAAATTAAACCTATTATAACTGTGATATATTTTGAATTCTGTGAAGGCTTACTACAGGAAAACATAGAAGATAATTTTCGTTTCCATATATTCATTGGGACTATTATACAACTGTTAATCATATTTCGTTTTTAAGCCGGTGCTAGAGTGGGTGGACGGTAACTTGCGTTTTTAATTACCGTCCATAATCAAGCTCAATCAAACCGAGTCTGTAACATTTACAATTTTGTCGTTTTGGACTGTCTTTAGAAATCCCTTTTTTTTTTTTTTTTTTTTTTTTTTTTTTTTTTTTTGTTGGAACCTGAATTCAGATTAACGATAATTAGAGCAATAATGGTATGTATGTGTGTTTCCGCCCCGTACTGTGAATGTTTTATAAACGTACATATACGAATACACAATAGTCAACTGCTAATTTTACTAAGTATAATATTTCATCAATATTTTATCGTATTTTGGGCAGTCGAAACTAACCTTGATTATTTTTTATCGATGATCTGTTTGTTTTTTGTTGTTTTTTTTTTTTCATTTCATATTTTAAACAAAGTTTAATTCCAAAATGAACTAAACACGAAAAGGATCCGATAGTTACATAACAGCTTTCGTCCTAAACCATGAACATTTAAGCAGGTATCTAAGTAATTATCTGTATTTTCATGTAAACTATACATTTTTAAACCTGAAATATTTTGAATAAACTGTGCAATTTGCTTCATAACTTGTATCAATTTGAAAGTATTTAAATACAATGATCCATTTCCAAAATGAAAAAAAAATATAACAAAACAATAAACAAACAAACACTAACACCCAAAATGCAATACATGTGATTGAGTTTAAATGTTGTTTGTTTGTTTTGCTATCTGTTATTATTATGGAAAAATGCAGTTACCATGGCAGACCTTTCTTCTCTATGGAAAAAAGAAGTACCTAAGTAAATGTTGGGTTTTTACAATGCTCATCTTTGAGTAATATATTTTTATCATGGAGATGTATTGAATTCTACTGAATATCTCTTAATTATAAAAAAGGATGTACCACCCATGTATGGAAAGTTGCAATCCCTATTACTCATCAAGAGAATCTGGTTCTTTCTTTAAAAGACAACAATTTTTCATGACACTATATATTCAAATTTGCCTTCTATAGTGTAGAGTTTAAAACATATAATATATCTACTTTGTGCGAAGTCGAAACAGTGTAGCAATTTTCAGTATTAAGTACGAAAGACCGGAAGGGTCATTTCAACTTCATTAATACCTGACTTCCACTTCAAGACTTCACATTTTTAATTTCGTGAATTCACGTTTTCAACATATGGAATTCACGATTTCAACTTCACGAATTCACGATTTAAACTTCATGAACTCACGATTTCAACTTCATGAATTCACGAGTTCAACTTCACGAATTAAACTTCGTGAATTCACGATTTCAACTTCACGAATTCACGATTTCACCTTCACGAAGTCACGATTTCAACTTCATGAATTCACGATAGCAACTTCACGAATTCACGATTTCAACTTCATGAATTCAACTTCGTGAAAAATTACGATTTCAACTTCATGAATTCATGATTTCATCTTCATGAATTCAGGATTTCAACTTCATGATTTTTGCGATTTCAACTTTACGAATTCACGATTTCAACTTGAGGAATAAACGATGTCAACTTCAACGTATATGCCACGTGGCCGTGACGTCATTTGTCGCCATATTGAATTGGTAATGAAATTGCGTGAAAAAAATGGTTAGTGCTCTTTTACTTATTTACTATTTAAATATATCATTATTTTCATTTTAAACCCTTTTAAGTATTTGTAGGAAAATTAATCATATAAGTTTGTTTAAAAAATATATATATGGTGATCTAAAACACATAAATCCGGCTATATCCTGAAAAAGACCCCGGGTCTTAATCAAATCTTTATATTTTAAAATATTGTTTAAAATATACGAGTACATAAGGGTTCAATCTATATGCATCTGTTTGTCAGAATTGGATTTGATTTTTTCGTGTACAATATATAATATTTTAAGTAATTGTATTGTTTCCATCTAATTGGCAGAATGCTGGTGTTATCTTTAATCATTTTTTTCTATGGCATTTCTTGCGTTTGCAACAGGAGAATCGATGATGGATTGATACTTCAGTATTTTTTGGGTGGGATATAAATACTAAATACACAAGAGATATTAGCTATTCTTCTGTTGATTCATGGAATGAAAATTAGTTATTGTCAATTAAAAATCATAAAGAGACTAAATTAACATAGGCGGACAGTAGACTCGAATAATGAAGATATTTTTCGTGCAATTTTTAGAGAATTATCTGGGAGTGGTAAATGTTTTGGTTATAAAGAAATGAGGAAACGACTTAAACTTAAATATTGCCTGAATGTCGGTCAACAGTGATAAGATTCATGTGGATAGCAGATCAAATGCAAGAAAAGAAGAAAAAAGCAAGCGGTTTCTTCGGAGTCAGTATTCGTTCCGGGTCCAAATTTCGTTTTGGCACATCGATGGATACGATAAACAAAAACCTTTTGGGTTTGGCAATTCATGGGGCCGGATACAGTCGTAAAATTCGGTTGCTTGAAGTTGGAACCAGTAATAATGACCCGCAGGTTATTGCAAATACTACTTAAACACCAAATAACCAGCTTAGGAAATTAGAATATTCGGACGGCCATGCAGCGGACAGAAGTTTTATCGTTGGCAAAAGCACGTCTAATCAACGGATTGAATCATTGTGGAGTATGCTTCGACGTCAATGCGTAGATTTCTTTATAAATTTGTTCAAAGATATGCGAGCTACAGGCTTATACAATGATGGAAATATTTTTCAAAGACAGTGTTTGCTTTCTTGTATTCAAGTAATCTCAACAGACGGGGTTGCCTTCCACAGTTCATGACTTTGTTTGATCTAATAACTTCAAGCAAAAGTTTGGAGTTCAGATGATGCCTTTAATCAGTATATGTATATTTCATCTGTAATAGCTTTTATTATAAATTAATTTCGGTTCATATTACATAATTAATTTTAACATTAAAGGAAATTTGACTTTTGCGTCATGCAAATTTGTCTTTTTAATTAAGATGCAGAAAATGTTATTATTACCTGGTTTAATAGTTTTTCTTTTTTATCAATGTTGATATAGACAGCAAAATTTAAAAAATGCAAGAGCCTGTTCGTGAAAGTTAAAAGAAAATGCAATTTTTTATGCTCTCGAAGGGCGGCATATTAAAATCGCATCGTCCGTCTGTCTGTCTGTGCGTCCCTCCTACATTCATGCCCGGTCTGTAACTTTGTCTTACATTGAGAGATTTTGAAATAACTTGGCACAAATGTCTTCCACATCAAGACGATGTGTCGCGTCCAAGAATAACGCCCCTTTCTCAACTGTCAAGGTCACATTTTGTAATTTTCACATTATCACAATTAGAGTTAATAAGTACACACAATCGTGTCCGGACAGTAACTTTGTCATGCATCGAAGGATTTAAGAATAACATGGCATAATTGTCTACCGCATCAAGATGATGGGTTGCGTACAAGAATTTCGGTCCTACCTGTAAGGTCAATGTCACACTATTATTTTGAAATTTCACTTTATCACAATTAGTGTTTTAAGGTACACACATTAGTGTCTGGACTGTACATTTACCATGCATCGAAGGATTTTAAAATAACTAGGCATTAATGTCTACCACATCAAGACGACATGTCGCGCCTAAGACCCATGTACCTTCAAGGTCAAAGCCACACTTATAGTATAATAGTTTGAAGGTACTCGAGAAGAGTTTGCAGATAAACATTCAAGTCTGACTGTAACTTTGTCATGCATGGGGGATTTTAAAATAACTTGGCACAAATGTCTTCCACATCAAGACGATGTGTTACTACTAAGACTCATGTCCGTTCGTGCGTCCCGTCCCCACTTTCACAACAATCATGGTCAGACGGTAACTTTTTCAAGTTTTGAGGGATTTTGACATAACTTGGGCACAAATGTCTATCACATAACAACGTTGTGACGCGTCCAAAAACCAGGTCCCTTCTTCAAAGGTCAAGGTCACACTTATATTTTGAAGGTATGCGCTATCACAATTAGAGATTATAGGTACACATATTCGTATCCGAACAATAAGTTTGTCATGCATTGAAGAGTTTAAAAAGAACTTGGCACAAATGTCTACCACATCAAGCTGACGTGTTGTGTGTAAGACACATGTTCCTACCTTCGAGGTCAAGGTCACTCTAATAGTTTGAAGGTACTTGTGCTCATAAGAAGCTAATGAAGGTACACATTAGTTTCGAAACTGTATATTTCTATTGATTATACAAATGGTTCAATTTAATTAGTCATGATGAAAACAACTTGTACAAGAGCCAGTTAAATATTCGTCTTAATTCAAATGAAATTCATAAGTTTGCAAGCCATACTTTTTACAGAATGTATGTTAAGTCATGATTTTTCTAATTGATATTTTTTCATATGATTTAATATTTTACTGTGATTTTACTGTTATAGTACGAATAATGTTTGATAAGAACGGGTTGTTACGCGTGACCTACTTACATGTGGTAAATCAAATTGAAACTGTAAAAGTGTTACTTATAGAGTAGGTCATTTGAATGGTAAATAGACTTTTGCAGCTTACTCTGACGCGGACAGCGGACACCTGAAAACGAACAAATGTTGCGGGGAATTTCTCAAAATGGTTGTAAACTGAGAAGAGTCAAAATTCAGAACATTTAACTTTCTCATCTATACATGGCATATTTCTGGTGATAATGACAAAAACATGTTATTATTTATATGACATTTTATTGTCATAATTTGTTTAACATGGTGCATTTATATATATTTAATCTATTTATTCATCATTGGAGCTGACTCCAAGTTCTCTAAATAATTTTGGAACTTTCTTTGTGATGAACTTGTTGTATGCCAGCCGGTTTTCTCTTGTCAGTGCTGCTAGTGGCCTTTTTCTACCCCTGCCCCTGCCATTGTTGTTCTGTCTACGGTTGCCGGTCTTAGAGCGGCAGTCTCGATTACTGGCCTCGGAGAGGACCACGGTTACCGGTCTCGGAGAGGCAGCCACGGTTACCGTCTCGGCGAGGCAGCCACGTTAACCGGTCTCGAAGAGGCAGCCATGGTTACCGGTCTCGGAGAGGCAGCCACGGTTACCCGTCTTGGAGTGGCATTCACGGTTACCGGTCTCGGAGAGGCAGCCACGGTTACCGGTCTTGGAGCGGCAGCCACGGTTACGGTCTCGGAGAGGCAGCCACCGTTACAGGTCTTGGAGCGGCAGCCATGGTTGTCGTCTTGGAGAGGCAGCCACGGTTACTGGTCTTGGAGCGGCAGCCATGGTTACCGGTCTTGGAGCGGCAGTCACGGTTACCGGTCTCGGAGAGGCAGCCACGGTTGTCGTCTTGGAGAAGCAGCCACGGTTGCCGTCTTTGAGAGGCAGCCACGGTTACCGGTCTCGGAGAGGCAGCCACGGTTGTCGTCTTGGAGCGGCAGCCACGGTTGTCGTCTTGGAGAGGCAGCCACGGTTACCGGTCTCGGAGAGGCAGCACGGTTACCGGTCTTGGAGCGGCAGCACGGTTACCGGTCTCGGAGAGGCAGCCACGGTTACTGTCTTGGAGCGGCAGCCACGTTACTGGTCTCGGAGAGGCAGCCACGGTTACCGGTTTTGGAGCGGCAGCCACGGTTACCGGTCTTGGAGAAGCATCCACGGTTACCAGTCTCGGAGCAGGTCCGGGTTGTTGGTCAATCGCTACAAACGGAAAATGTATTTTAACGAAACATATTCATTGATTCAAATTTTTTACAGAAGTCACTTTTTTATAGTCTAATATTGTATTCTTATAAAACTGTATATTAGAATATTTTATCGCATTTATTTTTCAGGAGTATTAGTATTTCTTTAGCCGAAACATAATTTTCAACCTTTCTTTCCATTTTAATGAACGTTAGTCATTTTCATTATTTCACTTGCAAGCATTGAAAGCGCTACCAAATACTCATTTGTTATTTCTTAAACATTATTATTTTGAGAAAACCCCTGAAAATGATCAATAGTCCATCGTCCGCTGTCCGCATCGGAGTAAGCTGCAAAAGTCTAATAAAAGCTTTATTTGTGTTTACTTTTGCCTTTTTTTTCAAATTGTGATTTTTGAATCTACAGCCGATTGCCAAAACATTTTTAATTTCTTTTTTATTTCTTTTAGAACACTCTATTTGACTATTCTTTATAATAGTTGTTGCAGCTGCCTGATCTAGTATAATATCAGATCGCTGCTTACAAAAATATCAATCATAGAAATTACGTCGTGGAAACTGCATTATTTTCTCCCATGCATATTTTATAACTGTTTATGTTTTAGACCTGTTTTGGGCGAAAGAGTTTCTTTAACGGTCCGTTCATTCCTTCAGGGTTTTTCACTATTTCTTCAATAACGTAATGGATAGAGTTTTTCTTCGAAAGTGTCTTCTTACAAACGTTAGACAGTTTGCTAGGAGAAACAACAAATTGTTCGAAGCTGAGCCGTTGATAAATTGTTTCTCTTAGCAAACCGCCTTCTTCATGTCTGTAAAAGACACTTTTCAAGAAAAGGAACCGATTTAAACGACGACTCAGTGTAATAAACAGATAATTTGATAAATACATTAACTATATTTTAATCGGACAAAATAGACTGTCATTAACAATGTTAAATGGATGCATTCAAAAGAGAGTCATATTTACTAAAATTGATTATGTCGATCAATATGTATTGCGTCAATCTTATATTGATAAATGTTGTGGATCTCTAAGTTGTTTAGTTTTCTTATTAACATTCTTAACACAATTGCCGTTTACGATTTATATCTATTTTTCAGTGGTGGGTGGGAGAACGACAGTAAATGTCATATCATTGTAGTTTATCGTTGAACGTGCTAACGATTGACGGAGGGTTGGTTAACGAGAGACTAGCGCGGGTATCTCGAAAGCAATATTTAAGCAATCGTTCGTTGCTTACTCGTTAGTTATTAACGATTGCGTTGTGTTATCATTTGAATACATGTGCCGCGAAAATTGTGTACAGCTCTTGTTTATATTCACCGAATCATTATTTTGCGTAGACGAAGGTGAATTGGAGCATAAGGTTACGACCATGCTAAACCGGAACACAAGCACACGACACATGCAGTATCCGGTCTGTCGCGATGAAAATCCCGATTGCCTTGGTAATATCAGTTGTGGTGGTAATAAACCTACGAAAACGGTTCCTTTAAAAAAAGAGAACAGTCATTGGAACTGCCTCTGTTGAAAGTTCCTATAAAACAGACGAGATTTCAATTGAGGGGGGAAACTTAAAATAGAAATTGCAATACTAGAAACAGAGGAAAAACGACTGTATATAGAACAACAGAGACTGAAGATTGAGCAGCAGCGGCTGCACAGTGTAGTCAGACATTTTAAACACTTAACATAGTTAAAGCCAATATTCTGGCCGAGCTTCTTCTCAATACCCACCCGGCATAAAATTCTGGGCAGATAACCCTCCCTCATTCTTCAGGCTATATCAACATGTTATTTAAGGGTGTAAGTATACTGTCAAGATTCAAATTTAAAAATGTTGCTTTCATGGAATTGCAAAAATTTAAATGGATTTTTATAGCGAACTTTCAGTCGTCATAGTTGCTATTTTGGAAAGTCTGTTTATTCGAACACACGTAAGGACAATGAATTAAGATTATCAAGTTGTTCCATAAGTTTGCTTAGTATACAATGTATACGCTGAATAAAAAGAGTATGTCCTGGCAATTGCAAATGGTCTCAACATAAACAATTTTTAATGTACGAGATAAAAACGTGATGATTAATGATGAAAACGATCATGATACACCAGTGACTATGATGATGATACGACGACAACTGCGACGAGGAAAATATTTTGAGGGCGTTTTCCGTTTGAGTGAAATATGGACTTTATTTTCACGAAACATAATATTTAATTTGTACCATTAAGACAAACATATGTACAGCAACTCTTTCTAAAATCCCATGCAAAGACGTCATGCGCATAACAATGAACCCATGAGCAAAACAATGACTTCATAAGCATAAATATATATCAAATATGTAAAGTCGATTTTCATTGGATAATCGTTTATATTTTTAGTTATAAAGATTTTTGACAGGTAATATGGCCCTATATAAACGGCTGTTTGAGCCGCTAGGCGATGGTTATATTGCCTACAACCGTCTGCATACGATCATATAACATGTCAGGAATACTTATAAAGAATTTATTAAACCGCAAACTTCCCTTTTTGAGAAAAAAGTGAGATTTCTTAGAAAATTGCCTGAAACCGAGTATATAAAACTTTAAAAATATCACGATTATCCAATGAAAAGTGACGTAACAAACGTGCAGTATTATAAAATCTTTTAGAATGCTGCACGTTTGTTACCGCACATTTGTAACGTCACATTTCATTGGATAATTGTGGCGTTTATATAGTTTATATACACTGTTGCTGTCAGTTTATAAAGAAATCTCACTTTTTTTATCTAAGAAAGGAAGTTTGCAGTATTGTGAATTCGTTATAAAGATTTTAACAGGTTATATGGCCGATTTAAACGATTGTTTGCAATATAACTCTCACCTAGCGGCTCGGGTTATATTTATAAACAACCGTTTATATAGGGCCATATAACCTGTCAAAGATCTTTATAACTATATATATGACCTATACTGTGTCGATTTGACGTAAAACCCAAAACAAAGGAAATTATAACTAAATATATACAAGGCTGTTGTTAATTATTGATAAATGTTCATTTTGTCTTAATTTGTGTAAAACGTAATGCACTTTTCTTTATTTTTAAGCTGGGCTCCCACTGCCGATCAGATCAACTCGATCAAGCCCGATCAAGCGATCGGGTACTGGTCTGGGTCGGTCGGCATGATTGATCGGGAGTGGTCGGGGAGGTCTACCTTGGTCGGCATCGCTCGGGCTTTCTACCCGAATTTTTTTGACATGTCAAAAAAATTCGTGTAGCGATCGTGTAGCCAAGCGGTCGAGAAGAGCTCGGGAAGCGATCGTGTATTGATCGAGTTGAAGATCGAGTTGATCGAGAAACAATCGTGTAGCGATCTTGTTTGGTCGGATTGGCATCTTTAATCCGATCTGTACCCGATCATCTCGACTTCTACTCGAGTAATATACGATCGCATCCCGATTAAGTAGATCTCTGTTCGATCTCTTTTCTAGATTATCTAGACTGCTACCCGACTACTCCACGACCAAACACGACCGCACACGATTAAACCCCGATCACTGTTCGACCATACACGACCATACACCGACTAGTGGCGATTTTAGTCACCCACCTCTGTTTCAAGTGAGGCAGTTGCCGGCTACTGGCAAGGAGTTGGCGTGATATGATTGAAATACTTTGAAAAAGGGCATAAAATCAAGAAACAAACAATCAACTCAAACATATACATATACATGTATACTTGAAGCTAATTTCCTCCATTAACAAACATATCATGGAAACTATCATATCCAAATAGAAGATGACTTACTATACTTAAACATATCGGAAATCACTTTAATAACTACTTAACTTGTGCATAATCGCATCATATAGGTTATACACGCCAAGCGTCATTAAAATATCTCTCCAAAGTAACTAACACACTAAATCATATTCTGTTGCCACTCAACTGAACCAGCTCGGGAGTTGAAGTAGTATTTAAGGTAGTTCCTCTGACTGACCCCAGCGGATGTCACCACATTTCTTCCATGGGTCCGATCACCATCAGCCAACTGTCTTCCTGGGCGCCATTCACCAGGTACTAAATGGTTATGCTCGTCCTCTTGGTCGACGGCCAGTCTTGCAATGGCAGGGTACCGTATGCTGATAAGGTTATGCAGTGTGACACATGCAAGGATTATCAAGTCAACGGTTTCAGGCATCTGGTTCAAGCAGCCAAGTAGGCACTGAAACCGCATAGCGAGAAGACCGAAGGCATTTTCTACCACTCGTCTAGCCCTGGACAACCTAAAATGAAAGGATGGTGATGGTTTATAAGAACAAATTTCTGATTAAATGCATAGCTATTTTGCCAATAGTAATTCAAAAGATTGTCTAACCTGTAATTGAATATGCGCTCCTCGTTGGTCAAGTTGCGTCTGGAGTATGGCTTCATCATCCAAGTTCTCAACGGGAAAGCGTCATCTCCAATGAGGAAGTATGGAGTGTTCATGTCATCGCCAGGCAGTGGATCCGGGTCCGGCAAACCAAGGTTGTTTTCTTCTAGCATGGTTCTGAGTTCAGTGTTATTGAATAGCTGGGCATCGGATGCACTGCCATTAGCACCAACGCTTACCCAGATGAATTTGTAGTTTGCGTCTACGAGTGCGAGTAGTATTATGGAAAAGAAGCCTTTATAGTTATAGAACAGAGACCCAGAGTTCTTCGGGTTCTTTATCCTCACGTGCTTACCATCAAGAGCCCCGCAGACATGAGGAAAATTCCACTTGGTTCGGAAGTCATCTGCAATCTGCTGCCATTGTTCAGCAGTGACGACGGCTGGCAGCACCTCTTCAGAGTACTCCTGTATTATAGCATCCAAAACTTCAGGGACGAATTTACTTATTGTGTTACTTCCCACTCGGAATGAGTACATCAAGTCTGAATACGAGGCTCCAGTTGCGAGATGACGAAGAGTGACCGCCAACTTCAATCCAGGCTCCAGGGCTTCAGTGAAATAGAGATTGAACAATGATAAGTAATAACTAGCCTACTATGATACAACGGTATTAAAATTTCTTAAATATAAGTGACAATTGCACAGAGCTGTAGAAGTCAAATGGTTGGAAAAGTAATTCGATGACTAATTATTTCAGAAATACGTGAAAATGATGGGGATCGAACCCATGATTTACCTGAAGTTGGTGTTCTTTTTCTGAATTCTGGGTGATATGCGATCAACAAGCTCCCCAAACATATCAGCGTCTACCCTTGGGAAATTTTTGTATCCTTTTGGGTCCTCCCTGTTTAGCTCCTGTAGCAGTTGCTCATAATCCCCATACAGTGGTCGTCGTGCAAGCCACTGCTTCATCCATATTTTCCTGCGCATTTGTCGCCTACGTCTATGCCTACGACCCTCAGCCTCTTCCTTTTGTTCCAACTCTAGCACAGCAATGGCCCTGTCTCTCTGGAGCTCTAACCATCTGGCCCACAACTGCAACTGCTCAATCTCCATAAATATTTATACTATGCTTGACACAACATATACTATGAAGTTTCAAGATGAAGTGATAATGATCAACACTGTTTGAAGTTTTTATTCTAAAAGTTTTGGTACACGACTGTTCACGACCTTCTACGACTCGAGTACGACCATGACGATCTGGTCGGGGAAAGATCTGACACCGATCGAGCAGAGATCCATTAGGTCGAGTTGAGATCGTGTAGGGATCGTGTAAAGGTCGGGATGATCGAGCGGAAATCGGAAAGGTGGTCGGGTTGACGTCGTGAAGGAGTCGTGAATAATCGTGTGGGAATCGTGTGTGATCGACAAGAGGTCGAGAAGAAGTCGTGTATACGCCTTTAGTCGAGCTTGGTCGGGTCTGATCGGGGAATTTGGGTGATCGGGATGATCGAGTTGATCTGATCGGCAGTGGGAACCCAGCTTAAGTCATTACGTCACAGTTTACTTTTCGAAATATAATTCTGTAAAAAGTTTTTACATTTTCAACATGATGTACGCAGAAATTTATCTATATTTTTGTGCAAAATTTACACATTACGGAGTTAATTCCTTTCGATGTTTAAGTTATGATTTTTTTTCATCAGCATTTAAATCAGGGTAAGACCCTGTTCAAATAAAGTTCTTTAATTAAACTGTAAAGAACCTTTACATATGTTTGGTATATGAGAAAAAGAAATACAATATCATATTTATATAGGTTCATCATTTTTATCAATAAAATGATATCATTCTCATTTTTTATGTATTTAAAAATTGCAGCTTTCTTATTTTTGTGTCAAAGTGATAGTAACGAGAGCTTTACGACACCCTCTTGGCATCCGTTAATAATTGGGCATGTTAACGATTATTCGTAAATTACGAGAGCTTCAAGCTAGAAGTGAAAACCTTAACGAGAGGCTTGCGATAGTCGTTATGCTAACGATAGCTTCGAGATACTAACCCCAGACCCATAACCGCCAATTTTTCATTTTATTAATTTTCTTTTATTTTATAATTAAAAATAAGTTAAACGATCTTGGAAAAAGATGGTCAGCTAAGGAACATCAATTTGTTTTAAACTATATCGAATTGAATCTGATATTAAAACGGGAGTGAAATTTCAAACATTTCTTTATCAATACACATCGGGAGCAAAATGACCAGTATACGCACTTTGCGGATTTGTTTTGTATCAAACAAATAAAAAAAGAACAACACTAATTTTTTGTAGATTATATCTCAACAGTCAGTTCTATCCGGCCAAATAATTTTTGACAAGATTCTTTCAAAAGATTAGCAGTTTGTTTTCCATGGCAACCAGATCTTTAAATCGAGAAAACTCTTTAAACAACTTTAAAAGTTGATCAACCAGGGAACATTTGCTAATTTAAAAGATTTCATTATTATGATATACGCCGAGTTCACAATAGTTCATCTTGTACGCTTTTCATATATGTACACATATGCTTTTATGTGTGGTGTTGTACCGATTTCTTTACAAATATTACATAACTTGATCCTCTATTTTGAAGTAAAAAAGATAAATTAGTTTATTAACTTTATTTTATTACTAAAGATCTGCTTATTTTGGAAAGAATTGTTCTACGAATTTTATAATAAGGTGCGACATAAACCCAACACACAAAAAAACCATTAAACTGTATAATTGATGTTACGACATAAACAAGGTTTTTTATTGAATTAAACAATATATTTGAAATAATAAGTAAATGTAGCAACATTTATATATAACAAAAACACATTGAGTTGCTCCTAGTAGTAATAAACGTCTGATATATCGTCGAATAAATTTGGAAATTATATGTATACATGTAATGCGATATTTTTCAGGATGTTAACTGGATTTAACCATAAATACAATCCGCTTATGTTTGACATTTATTTCACGTCATATACAAAGGTTAAAATTCCAGCAAAAGTCTACATATTTTCTGATCACCCCTCGAATACATGTTTTCTGAATTTAAGTCAACCCTTTACCTCATATATACGCGAAACAACACACTTTCGACCCCCCCCCTTTTTTTAGGCCTGAAATAGTGAAAAATGTCCTATTTGGGCCCCAAACACATGTTTTCGTTTGAGAAATGTTGCTAAAAAAGTGAGCACTTTTTCGGCGCCGCCCCCCATCCAAAAGATACATCAGAAGGTTGCCAGAAGGGTGATGTGCCCCCTTCTGTTTGGGGGGTTTGAAGGGGGCGGAGTCCCCCTCATCGTCAAGAAAATTTTGGACTTGTGAGAGGCTTAAAATGACCCCAGGTCGATCATAAGGTAACGTGTAACCAACGCTGAAAAGCCTTTGACTCTATTCCAATCCCTTGAGAAGCTGCAGCACTTTGAAATAAATTTTGATGGAAAAAATCGAGGCAAAATAGTGATTTTTGGCAATTTTGAGATGTCCCCTCGTTGCCATGGTAACAGGAAATTAAAGACTGAGCATGTCGTTACAAAGGCAATGGTCCAGTCAACATTTGTGCCAAGTTTGATTAGTATTTAAGCATTTTTCATAGTTTCATAGCAGTTAGAACTTGTAAGAGGATGCTTTTCAGTGAAAATGGCCATTTTTCACAATATGCTCATGGGGGAAAGGGTTAAATATTGTTTACCCATTTAAGCAAAACAATAAATTGTATGTATAAGTTGCACTGCACTAGAAGTTTTTGTGTATTTAACAGACATTTGTAACATTTCGCAACAAGAGTATTATGTATTTTAGAGATTCTGGAGTCCAATTACAATGGTGAAGATTCAACCGAAATAAACAAACCTCGTAAGTGATCTTAGAATGTTAATTTTAAAAATGAATATGGAAATTTGTTTTATTTATTTGCTGACGATATCGTTGTATGTTACATAAACTTAACTAATTCAGAACGATGGTAAAACGAGTCCTTTTGACTTCCTTTCGAAATGTAAATTATTAGGGTACCATTTTCCGGGTCATTTATACTGGTGTTATGTAAGGAAACATGACTGTTTCCAAACAAATAATGAATTACTTTAGAGTAAAGTTCTTGTCATTTACTTCATCTTAGCAAGTATAGAAAAAAAAACCGTAACGTTTCGTTATTCGCCAGTTTAGTTTTAATACGTAAAATTTCTGAATTAGACGGTATTTTGAATGAATATTCCTTTAAAAATCTGGAAACAAAATGATCCCTCGGAAGCATTAATCACAACAAAATTACAAGAGAATTGCACACTCATTTTGATTGAGTCTGTACATGAGGGACATTTAACAACTGTTAAATATGTATTTTACGGAGTCAGGAGTCAATTTACAAAACTGAAGATGCAGTAGAAATAAACAAACAAAGTGATCATAGAATTTTACTTTTAAATAAGAATATCGAAATTAAGTAGGACAGTTTGTTTTACTTATATACTATCGTTGCATAAACCAATTAAATTCAGATTGGCAAATTGAGTCCTTCCGTTTTCCTTTCGGAATGTAAATTATTTCGGTTCCGTTTCTAGGCCATTTATACTGGTGTCATTTGAGGAAACATGCAGAAGAACTGTCTTGTCATTTACTACGTCTAAGCAGGTATTAAAGAAGAAAAAGTAATATTTCTTAATTCACTAGTTTAGTTTTACTAGCCTAAGGGTAAATTTCTAAATTAGAATGATAAGTCTATTTCCAGTATAGAAATAAGAAAGAAAATATAGCGTTCGCTAGTGGAATTTAGGAAATTATTTCGCAAAAGAAGACTCATAATATTAATTTCTGTATCATATAATATATAGGTCAATCACATTTATTTGATAACAATTGAATTAATTCAGAATATTCCAAGAATATTTTCTTCGTATTACTGACTATTGAGACAGAAATCCCAACATACAAAGTAAACTAAAAGGTAAATACATGCTTTTTCATGCAGACGCCGGCGTGTAGCCTTTACTTATGACGAATTTGTGCATATTAACTATATAAAAATGAAGAACTTTATAAATGATCTAAATCCGTTTGCAACATACAATTTCCACCAAGCCAAGCATATTTACATGTTAACACGATGGCATTTTTGTAAGTGGAAATTTATTCCAAATAAATCATTGTAACGTTTTAAATTAATAAGTCCAAACATTATTTATAACAGATATAATAAATATGCGGGACTAATAATCCAATGGTCAAAAGGCGCACACAAAAGTCGTCTGTTTAGGGTATCATTAGACGACTTTTTCATCTGTTATTTCAATTTAAACAGCAGCGTGTTAAAGATTAAATTTTATTACCCCTGTATTACATAATCTTACACAATGTGTATTGTACACTCCCTTTTGGATTAGCCAGGCGGTTAGTGTCAAACAGATGGACCCGCGACGCGGATGTTTGTTTCCAGCTATAATATCATTCAACCGGGGCATTTCAGTACCATGACATACTTAATCACGTACAATTATGAAAATCGTAATTTTAGTAACTTTTATTATAATATCGATTTCATCAATGTTTATTGATTTTGAGAAGAGACAATTAGTGTGACTTGCATTAAACTATTAACAGGTGTTACGAGGAACCGGATACAATGTCAAAAAAATAACTATTTAGAATATATTTATGTGACTTAAACATGATCTGCTTTGCATCACAGTCAAATAAAGGATAAAATCGGGTAAACTGAACACAAAAATGCATTAATACCGTGTCTGTTTTGACATTTTTCAGAATGATAATTAACCTCGATTTCATAAAAAAAATATCTTTTTATGAACTATTTCAACAACAAATTAGTTGACACTCATTTGAATAATAGATATAATTCCAAATCTTTTTTAAAAAATCTCAATGTCATGTCCGTGACCGTAAGGGGAAATTCTCAAACAATTTTCTTTTCCATGCCTTTGTATCGCAATCTTGGCCACAAAGCTATAAATGAAATAGAAGATATTTGTTTGTTTGTGTGTAAGATGAAATTTTATTTCATCGAGTGGGCTTTCAAAACAGTATTCTCACGAGTGGCGTAGCCACGAGTGAGAATACTGTTTTTAAAGTTCACGAGATGAAATAAAATTACATCTTATACAACAAACAAACAAATTTTCTTTTTATTTTATGCTTAAAAACAAGTTAAAACGAAATTTCCTTAATATTTACGTTAATATTAAAATCTGTTTTCCCCATTGAGAGCCTCAAAAAAGTCGAATTTCTCATTAATTACAAGAAGTCATGGGCTGAAAAATAAGTTCCACAATCAACGTTGAATGGTGGTGATAATATTCATTTTATTGATAAAATATGTCGGATTGCTTGTTTAAATAAGAAAAACAAACAAACTTAGTTGGAGAAAAAGTCCAACCATCCATCCATATTTTTGTTACTGACTGCGAATTTATATTAGACCTTGCTTTGTTAAATGTAAGCGGCCGCCATTTTTAAAGTTGTGTATTTCACTGGAGGAAAATAATTGTGTTTGATTCAGAGGGATATCATTTGGATTTCTTAGTCATACACCTTTTTAAAAGAAAGAAAACTTATTTGATGATTGTAACAGACAATAAATAAGTGTTGACAGATGTGTAAACATTCAAAAAAGTGGATGGGAAATTGGAAACTTTGGAAGCCTTACGAACGCTGGGTTGTTTACATATTCTTCGACTGAAAGCTGCCATTGCTTTTCAAGTTTTCATAAAGCATACGGCAGTTATTGCTCGTAGGATACTTAAATATTCCCAAATGTCATCAAGAGTAGTTTTGCATGTGGAAGGAATGATTTTTCAGACTGTAAAAATGAAACAAAAAATTAAAGAGACGATATTTGGTGATTGGTATTTTGAATGAATAGAAGTAACATACTGTAAGTTTTCTTCTCTTTATTACTTTTGACATATAAGTTATTTATCAATTTCACTTTTGCTTTTTTGTAAACAGCCTGACATTGTCGGAATAGTCAGAAAAAATAAAATTGAGGTACCACATGGGGAAAATCTTAAAAAAGTAGTTTCGTCATTGAAAATTGTGAATTTATATTTTGATAATTTTCACTGTGAAATTATCAAATATAATTTTCACGGATAAATCAGTAATCCACTGAAAAGCATAAAATAATCTTTTCTATTTTGTTAAAAGCTAATTTATATAATTTTCTACCTTTTACCTTAAACTAACTCGGAATTGTCTATGAACTTCTTCTATATTTTTATGTTATGCTATGCACCTTTTGCCTTATGCAGATTGCGCATGCGCGGGAAAATACTACTTCCCATTGATTTTTTATAGCAACGGACCGCGGTCTATAAAGGTCTGTAAATAAAATGACTTTTAAATGACCTTGACGGTCAAATGATTGAATTTTGCTTATATTTTTTAAGATTGTCTTTATTTATGGAATTGATTCATGCCTTATACCTTTAATTTTCTTTATTGTTTCAACCGATTATTTGTTTTCTTAAAAAAAGTTTTTTAAAAATGTCGCGGGTTGCCCGCCCGGCGCTGGCTCTTGTTTTTGCTCACCTGTCACAAAGTGACAGGGTGAGCTTTTGTGATCGCTTTTCGTCCGGCGTCCGTCCGTCCGGCGTCCGTCCGTAAACTTTCACTTTAAATGACATCTCCTCAGAAACCACTAAGCCAATTTTATCCAAACTTCACAGGAATGTTCCTTTGGTGGTCATCTTAAAAAATTGTTCAAAGAATTTAATTCCATGCGGAACTCTGGTTGCCATGGCAACCGAAAGAAAATACTTTAAATATCTTCTTTTAAAAAAAACCAATGAGCTAGAGCTAAGATATTTGGCATGAAACATCTTCTAGTGAATGTCTACCAAGTTTGTTGAAAAAAAAGCCCTGGGGTCAAAATTGGCCCCGCCCCAGGTGGTCATTGATTTTCCCTATATGCATATAGTAAAAACTTATAAAATCTTCTTTTAAAGAACCCATAGAGCTAGAGTTTAGATATTTAGCATGAAACATCTTCTAATAAGTGTCTACCAAGTTTGTTCAAATAAAAGCCCTGGGGTCAAAATTGGTCCCGCCCCAGGGGGTCATTGATTTTTCCTATATGCATATTATAGTAAAAACTTTAAAAAAAATTATTTTAAAGAACCAAAAGAGCTAGAGCTAAGATATTTAGCATGAAACATCTTCTAATAAGTGTCTACAAAGTTTGTTCAAATAAAAGCCCTGGGGTCAAAATTGGCCCCGCCCCGGATGTCATTGATTTTCCTTATGTGTGTATAGTAAAAACTTAAAAAAAATCTTCTTTGAAAAAACCCAAATAGCTAGAGATTAGATATATAGCATGAAACATCTTCTAGTGAGTGTCTACAAAGTTTGTTCAAATAAAAGCCCTGGGGTCAAAATTGGTCCTGCCCCGGGGGTCATTGATTTTCCTTATTTGTGTATGGCAAAAACTTAATAATCTTCTTTGAAAAAACCCAAATAGCTAGAGTTTAGATATTAAGCATGAAACATCTTCTAGTAAGTGTCTACAAAGTTTATTCAAATAAAAGCCCTGGGTTTAAAACTGGCCCCGCCCCAGAGGTGTCATTGTTTTTAACTATATGTGTATATTAAAAACTTAAAAAATCTTCTTTTAAAAAACCCAATGAGCTAGAGGTTAGATTGTTAAGCACGAAACATCTTCTTGTGGGTGTCTACCAAGTTTGTTCAACTAAAAGCCCTTGGAATAAAATTGGCCCTGCCAAAGGGGGGGGAGGTCATTGTTTTTCATTATATGTGTGTAGTAAATACTTTATATCATGCAACGTCTCCTAATGGTTGTCTTCCAAGTTTGTTCAAATAAAAGCCCTAGGGTTTAAACTGGCCCCGCTCCGGGGGCCTATATACAGGTGAGCGACCTCAGGGCCATCATGGCCCTCTTGTTTTATTGTTGTTGTTGGTGGTGGTGGTGGTGGGGGTGTTGAAGAATTGATCAACCTTACAGAACATGGTTTGTTACCGTTCAATTTAATCATTCTTTTTCTTATGTCAATTATGATACTTCAAATTCTGCACGCACTTCATTTTTTAACATGTTTCTAGATGATGACGATGAACTCTGGCTACGGACAATAGAAGACATTAGAAAATTAATTGAATCGGGAAAGCTGCCAAGCCAAAGTGTACTTGACGAAATGTGTCAGCATTTCGGGAGGAACTCCGAAGAGATATTTGTCACATGTAAGGCAATTTGTGAACAAATCAAATCGAAACATGTCGCTATTGCATATGTTTGGGCTGCTTATACAATTCAAAACAAGGATAGAATAAGTTTTGTAATTATTCAAAAGCGCCAATCAGAAGGTGACAATAGTAAAGAGCCTCTACATTTAGAATTTGCATATTCATTCGTCATCCAATACGTTGGCGATTTTAGCACAGAAGGCTCTGAGGTAATAAGGAAACAGACGTCAGTTTCAGAAGGATTAGATGAAATGTCCTATCAAACACTTTATAGCTGTATTTCAAACCACTCTGAGGATTTGATGAAAAGACACAAATTCTTATCCATTATATCTGCATGCTCAAATCGATCAAAAGGATTTGGTGTTTCATGGAATTTGCTGCCAGAAAAATGTATTGTCTTTTACGTCCAGAAAAAGAATTACATTCCAATCGATGAAGAACCTTTTGAAAAGTATTATGACGGTATTGCTGTCGATGTAAGAGAAGGAGTCTTTATTCCCTATGGACGTACAGCTAGAGTAAAGCTTGATCCTGTAAAGATGGGTTGTCAAATACGAGGCGATATTTATAATAGTCAATATGTCGAAGGTACCCTTGGCTGTTTTGTAGACCATCCTCAATTTGGAGTTTGTGGATTAACATGTGCACATGTTCTTTTAAGCCCAGATGAGTTGCAGCAATTAAAAACAACTTATAGCGGTTCCTTGAAGTGGCCATTGCACGATATGCACAAAAATGTTTTTCAGCCTGCCGATCTGAATTCTTCTTCAATAGGACACACCGTTCAATTTATCTACGAAGAAGGTTCTAGCTCAAAATCTGGAATGGAAGTGGCTCTGTTCAAAATCACAGACAGACAACCCAAGTCTGCCGATTTTCCTGTTCCGACAATTATTTCGGGTATTGACATTTTTGTTGGTGATATTAACATAAGATTAAACACATTTATTTACGCTCGATTGCGGAACAATTTCTAGCTCCTTCAAAATTCGCTTCCTGGCCCCAACCAGGACTTTGTCATAAGAAGAAGCATGTTCGTGACCCGATTAAGGCTCGAACCCATAATCCCTGGGTTGATAGGCAGATCCCTTAATCACTAGAACACTGCACGCCTAAAGGGGGATATGAACATTGAGTCTTACATCCTAATTTTATTAGTACCTTTTGTTTTCATGCATTCTATTGTTCAGGAAATAAAGCAAGCTAGATATCAATCGTTATTCACAAATTTGTAAACTGATGTGATTTCAAAAATTTGTTCACATTTTCATTTTAAGAAATATGACTATTTTTGTAATTTTATGAAATATATGGCTTTATTTCGCACGAAAGTAAAAATATCAACATCGTGTAAAATATATTAGGGCTTAAGATCGAAGATATACTGTTATATTTACATAAGAGACTGAATGCGACATTATATAAAGTACGTGTTTATAAAATGAAGTGTGTCAGTTTAAAAAAAATAGATTAGTGTTAGATAATTATGATCTTTATGTTTTGCTAGTAGTTTCAGTTAAATTGTTTAATTAATAACTGTAGAAATGTTCTTTATTCTAAAACGTTGTCCTCTTTCTTACAGCATCAAGCGTAAAAAATATTCAGTACGACGGTTGGCGCTTATGTAGCACAAACAGGCTTAATAACAAGAAGAATATCGTGACAAAATTTGGATCCAAAACCGAGTTTCGTCATGGAACTTTAACGTTTGACAATACCGCAGTTAAAAGTCTTGAAAGCTATCCACTTTCTTTTGGATATGCAGTTATAAAACTTTTCAAGCAAATTGAAGTTAAAGCATATGACCTGGCGTTTGCTGGCCATGGCGATTCAGGGGCCCTTGTGTTTCTTGCTGACAACAATTCTCAACATACATGTATAGGGATTGTAGAAGGAGGTACGTCTTACGGGACGGCTGTCGTCACTCCAATAGTTCCTATTTTGGAAGAATTGAAAGTGCATTGTTTAAAAAGTTTTGATTCAGAAACAAATTTGACAAATATAGAAAACCAAATTCAAAGCATGCATGGTGATATTCAAACCATTAAATGTAACTTACAAAAGATTGATAATAGTCTTCAGATGATCGCACAATCTCTTTCTAATAATCAACAATAGCAAATTATCAATTTAAACAGATTTGCGTTTTAAAGATCTACAGGTATACATTAATATAATTGTTTATTATTGAAATACGCCAGTAAAATAATTATATTTACCTTTATATCTTTCTTGTTCCAAGGGAAGTTAATACAGAACATATTTACATATTATACTTCATCAGCTTTAATTGTAAGAGTTAATTAACTATTTGAAGTCTGAGTTGTTTGTAACAATTCTCATACTAATTTGCTTTTGCAGAAACGGTTCCGCATTTACATTGTTTATTTACAATATTTCATAAATGATACGAATGTTATAGAATTATCTCATTGTTCGCTGTCTGGCCTATGGCTATGACATCTTTGTATGTCACTGATAAATGTGTTTTTAAAGTCGCTATATGAGCTACCAAATCCATATGAATGTTATACTTTTAAGAAGCTTTACTGGAACTTGAATAAATATTTAATTTGAAATACATAATCTTAGATAAATACAGTTAGATACATGACTGTAGAAGGCAGTCGTCGCAATCGATATAGCTATCAGATTAGGTTACCAAAATGCAATACTCTCTGTTTAATTAAACACAACGTCTAGATGAAATTTAAAGCCGATGAACAATACGCATAATACCACATAGAGCTTGTCTTTAATGCCTGTTGGATCATGGTCCATTAAATAAAATATAATATACATGTATATAATATTACAGCTAAAATATTAAATAATGTGTCTATTTATAAAGTCCGATGCTATTTGAGGAGCTTTTGCAAAGTTTTAAAGAAGTGTGATTTTAGAGTCACTGTGCAGAAATTTAATGTGAAAGATAATAATAACAAAAAAGAAGATTCTAATTTTTGTCTTTTTTTTTTCTTTCTTATTTTTGTTAGTATACATATTCATTTGTATTGTATATTAAAGGAATGCCTTCGGGTTTTCTTGGATAATTAGAAGTTACGTTATTGCAAATTAATATAAACATGTATTTGTTTACATAGTTGCATTTTCCTTAAGTCTATAACATCAATTCAGAGCAAAAAAAGATATATTTTAAATCTTGATTTTAGTTGTTTTTTTTTTGTTTTTTGTTTTTTTTTAATTACCCGTGATAAAGCAATTTGTGACGAATTGCTTATAGGCAAAATCATTTTTCTATTTTTCTTTTTATGATAAAATTGTGTGCTGTGTCTGTTTACTGTATATATTTATATTTTATAGTATTTTAATAAAGCGTTTCAGATTTTGGTAATTTTTTTCACAGTTAAAAAGACAATGCCCTAAAAGGGGATTGAGTGAATGTAGACTGGTTTGATTTTGGGAAAATGTTCATCCTAACGGCATTTTTTAGTACAAGCAGGTAGTTAGGCTTACTTACCTATTTTGAGCACGCTGAATTCATTTTTTGCTCTACCACGGCTGTATTTTTAGTCCTTGACCTTTAAAAATCAATTTCAAAATGGCCGCCATTGAATTTTTTAATTTTACTTTAATTCTCCCATGGGCGAGATATATACACATTTTGTGGCATTTTAATTTAAGGCTTTGTAAATTTTAGTCTGCTGAAGTGTGGACGAGAAGAATAGATGCAAAAACAATAAAATTTATCGCGGCAGCCATCTTGGATTTCAAAATGGCGGACAATATCCTATGTTTTTAAGTTGTATTATAATTAAAGTATACAAGCACAAGAAGGCATTTTACTAGGCATGTTTTCTTTTATTAGATGTGCAGTGATACTTATTAAGACTTCCAAGCGAAGACTTTGAAAAACATCCATTAAAACTACAAACTTAATGGTGCAAGAAGGTCACAATTGTAAAATACCCTAATACAACGTAAATGAGAGTCATATTTGCGTTCACTTTTGTCATTTAGATGTTTTTTTATACTTCTAAGAATACAATGAATGTTCTTTAAATTATTGCGATTTTTTTTTAAAACTATCTTCCCGAGGGGGGACCTGCTCAAATATCTGTCTGTCTGTCTGTCTATCTGTTCGAGCGTCCTCTTGTGTCAGTTAGGGGTATTTGCGATCACAATTTGGCTTTTAGATAATTCGGTACACCCTCGACCTATAGGATGAATCATTGATTATGGGAGGCAAAATGCTGCTTTTGGAGTAAGAAACAAGCATGAAGATAACAGACATCTCCACAAATCTCCCAGTAAGAGCTTGTCCCTGTCTGTCCGTTTTTAATCCCGTCCATATCTGTCATTTTTGGATAGATTTTGAAATAAATTGCATTTATGTGTGGCACATTGATACAATGTCATAAGAAAGACCCAGGTGTGAAGCTCAACTCCTCAAGTTAGACTTGAAAGTGCTTGAATAAAGATGTGCATTTTAGTATTCTGTCATTTAGAGATGAATTTTGAAATAGTTAAGCATAAATATACGGCCTATAACGGATTGGGAAATGATATACTTTATATTATTACTTAATCTTCAAACAGGGATACCATGAAAATTGTTTGTTTATTGCTTATGTCAATGTCAATTGCGCAAGAACATGTACTGGGACGTGTAATGCTTGAGAGCCAATTCAACAGTCCAAAGATCAGGGTCATGTCTATCAAGAAAGGCAATTTTGTAAAAGTTCATAACTGGGGAACCCGGTCAACAATTTTTCATGCACGACCTGATATTTAAAAAAAGTCTTAGTATTTCCAAAATAGGAATTGCCATCCAGGCTAGCATTCGAAAAATTTTTTTCAAGAAATAGACTACTTTTCTGAATAATAGAGTTAAAGTTTCTTCTTGTAAGAGAAATATTCCATATGGTGTTTATCCCATAGAAGCCTTTACATACTAGTGGCAAGCTTCGTGCATGAGGATAGTATTTCATTTGCTTATATGTAACCCGACAAGAACATGGTGGTTGAGGCCCCTGTGTTATGACTTTTTTCGTCTATTTTGTTATCATGTGATATTAAATTATCTGTTTTGATTGGCCTAGAGCAGGCGGAGTGCGGGTAAAATTATTTGAATCTTGTTAATTGTATATGCCGCCGTCCTGGAACGACAATAACTTTGCGTAAATGTGTAATTTGAAACGGTCGTGTAATGCAAAAGCAAGGTTCTGTCTACAGTTAAACTTCTATATAATAAATCATGATATAAACATAACAAGATGGTTGTGTCCGATCTATAACTTTCTCATTAATTGATGCCTTTTGAAATAATTCTGTATAAATATATGGTACATATGAACAATGAGTCACATGTAAAACCCAGCTGATGATGTAAATCAAAGACCAAAATCATACTTTGACTTCGAACAAAATATTTCCTTAAAGTGTCTAAAAAGTCTGGTTAAGGATTTTGTCATTAATGGATGAATTGAAAATCCTTTGTGATAAATATGGCTCTTCTTTGTAAGACGACATGTAACGGACAAATGTTCACAGGTCACACTTGTATTTCAAAAGTCATGATATGAGAGTTCATTTGTGGTCATGTCCAGTCCATATATGTGTTATTCAGCGAGAGTTAATGATAAATGCGTGGTACTTTGAAACAATTTGTCTGAAGTGAGAAAAGAAATGTCGCATAAAATAAGATTTCAGACATAAAAGGTAATATTTCATTTCATATAAATATTTTGAAGGTCATGCCCGGTCATGAATTCTGTCATTATGGATGGCTATTAGCGTAACTAGGCATACATTTGTGGCACATTAGGACTACTTGTAATGTTTAAACACTAGGTTGATAGCTAGATAGGTCAATTTAGAACATTGATGGTTGTGTCTATATCTTTGTCATTTATTCATGGATGCTTTTTAAAATAATAAGAAATACTGAAGATATAAATAAATGCTTCTTAAGGTTTCTTTTTTTGTGTGTAAAACTTGTAAGACTACAGTAACCATGCCTTCAATGTAAAGAATGGAAAACAAGATTAACAAGGAAAGGTGATGAACGCCACCCCAACACGACCCAGCAACAAAGGTAATGGATCCGTAACTGAGCCGAGCTTCGAAGACATTTCAAGTGACACGCCCTTGTTTATCTTTGTTTTACATAATTGTCAGGATAGTGCAAAAATAGTTGGTATACATTTTAGTGACTAAAATAACACTAAGAAAAACCAAAGTAATTTTATGGAGTTATAGCTGAAGAAATATGAGATAAAATAAATATAGTGTGGCAAATGACATCAATAATATGTTATATCATAATGGAATAAGATACTCATCAATTTTTGAAAGATAGCCAAGAACAAAATAAGTATGAAGATTTGAATATATCTTAGTCACTTGAATGATATTAAAACATGAGATAGAATAAGGCGCAGCGTCCTTGACAAAGTGACATAATTATAATGTAGACGTTGATATTAACTAAGACAATGAATACATACCAATGAATAATGACAAAACGCAAAAAAATCGTATTTTCAGTTAATTTAATAAAATTTGAAGACATAGGCTTCGACAGCATATATTTAACATGATTAAGTATCAAAAAACCAAAATGCTGTATAAAATCATTCTGTGTTAATAATAAGGGGTAAACAGCAGTAAATCGTCGATATATTAATTTCAGAATTGGTATCAATTAACTGTCTAATCTTCTATGTATGTACCATCATCAAATACCCGCGGTAGACCTATGATGTTTTACTCTATATTATTCATTAACCATAAGACAGTGCAAGCTCGTAGACTGTTTATGGTTCATGTTTGCGAGACTTTTTTTTCAAAGTGAAAGATAATAAAGATTAAAATGACTTTACCATTTATTTGAGTTTATTTCAATTAATAAATAGATTATCTGTTTTTAACCATGTCTAGGCATGTTTAAAGTTTGATTGATAAATACGAACCTTTATAAAGTAGCTATATCAATACAACAATAAAACATATCGTATAAACACATCTGCGCATGTTTCTAAATTCCAAATTTCACAATTTCCCCCTTTGATATATGAATTTTGTTTAGGCCGGTGCTAGGGTGCTTGGACGGTACCTTGCAATTTCCAGTAACGTCCATGTACAGGCTCAATCAAATCGAGCCTACAACGTTTTCAATTTTGCCGTTTTGATCGTTTTTTAGGGATTCTGTTGTTGTTGTTTTTTTCTATTTTTAATCGGGTCGTACAATAGATATTGTTGCAAAGACATGCGGGCTCAAAGACATAGTCGCTGACCTATGAAGATGACAGACAATTTTTAAAATATTTACATACTGACCTTGACTCTTGGCATTCAAATTATAAATGATCCAGTGTCCATAAAGGTATACACAAATGCTATTCTATTAAAATAAAGAAAACTTAAACATCTAATGGTAAATTAAAATGTGCAGGTTTTATGTAAGACATTTGGGATCTCAGATACCTGATAAAGATTAATTGTCCAAAAAGAATGACCTGTGATAGTTTGAAATAATGATATAAATTAAAGTGTGCAGTATACCTACACAGTGTGTACAATTCGACATGAAATGTTGCTCATATCATTATACAATTATTGATACACATTCCTACAGAAGGATCCATTTGTTTAAAAGCACTTTACTTATATTTGTTAAAAAGGGTCTCCATTTTGAAATCAAAGATGGCCGGCATTGCAGTCAATGTGTAAAGCATGTATAATTATCAGCCAATTATTCTTAAAAGTAATTGAAACTTTATTTCATGCAGATTAACGGACATACGATACGATATGTACCAGAAATGATAATTTTTTAAGTAGATGGTGAAGGACAATGGCGGCCATTTTGATTTGACCTTTAGAAGGTCAAGGACTTCAAGTACAGCCGTGGTAGAGCAAAAAATGGATTCAGCGTACCCGAATTATGTAAGAACGATTGACTACCTGCTTGTACTAAAAAATGCCGTTAGACTCTTAACGGAGGCTCTTTTCTGAAAATCAAACCCGTCTAATGATCTGAAACTTGAACACAAGTTATTGGTATATATTAACCACAATATAAGCCCTCAGTGGATACTAGTTTCTTTTTTCTTCGAATGAAGTCTCAACAGGCAATGTACTAAATTATATTTTTCTCTTAACATTTACAGCAATATGTTGTATTATGTCTAAGAATGGGTTTTCGTGTTACAATTTATTATGTTAAAAAACGACTGCGGCAATTAAGGAATAATAGGAATTAAGTAGTTAGGGAATTTCTTAAGAAATTCAGGCAAGGAAATACCTAGCAACCTGGACAGATCATTTGTAATCCCAGACACATTTAGAGGTTTCATGAAATTTCTGAAGTTAAACGGATTATGCGAAATCCTAAATTAATTACTTTTTCTGCATCATAAAAATGTATTTTGAATCGGAGCCGTAGAGGTCATTTTGCGACATTCCAGCTTTACTGAGGGGAGGTAGACCTGACATGTCCCCCGTGCATAATTATCCCCCTCTGATTGAATACGGAGAGGGATATTGTTTTGGCGTTGTCCGTCCGTCTGTTCATTATTCCGTCCGTCCGTCCGAATTTTGTTTCCGCGCTAGTTCTCTCTAACTTCTGGCTGGAATTCAACGAAACTTTATGGGAACCTTCTATACCAAAAGGAGATGCGCGTATCATCGCCTGGTTTCGGTCTGACACTTTAACTCAGAGCTATGGCCCTTGATTTGTTATGCGGTATGCATATAGAACAATGATCGTTTCCCTGCTTCTTCTCTACAACTACTGGCTGGAATTCAACAAAACTGTATGAGAACCTTCAATACCAAGAGGAGATCCGCATATCGTCGCCTTGTTCCGGTCAGACACTATAACTCTGAGTTATGGTCCTTGATTAGTTATGCAGTATCTATATAGAGCACGCTACTTCTCTGCTACTGCTGGCTGGAGGAATTCAATGAAACTTTATGGGAATCATCAATATTAAGAGGAGATGCGCATAACGTCGCCTTGTTCCAGTCAGACCCTTTAACTTGAGAAATGCCCTTGATTAGTTATGCATTATGCATATAAAGCAAAAGGTGTCTACGCGCTACATCTTTGCAACTACTGGCTGGAATTCAACAAAACTGTACGAGAACTTTCAATACCAAGAGGAGATCCGCATATCATCACCTTGTTCTCGTCAGACACTTTAACTCAGAGTTATGGCCCTTGATTAATTATGCAGTATGCATATAGAGCAATAATCGTTTCCACGCTACTTCTCTGCAACTACTGGCTGGAATTCAATGAAAACTTTATGGGAATCATCAATATCAACAGGAGATGCGCATATCTTCGCCTTGTTCCAGTCAGACCCTTTAACTCAGAGTAATGGACCTGGATTAGTTATGCATTATGCATATAGAGCAAAAATTGTCTCCGCGCTACTCTGCAACTACTGGCTGGAATTCAACAAAACTTTATGGGAACCTTCAATATCAAGAGGAAATGCGCATAATAATTATCATCTCCTTGTTCTCGTCAGACACTTTAACTCACAGTTATGGCCCTTGATTAATTATGCAGTATGTATATAGAGCAATAATAGTTTCCGCGCTACTTCTCTGCAACTACTGGCTGGAATTCAACGAATTATTATGGGAATCATTAATATCAAGAGGAAATGCGCATATCGTCTGCTGCTTGTTCCAGTCAGACACATAACTCAATGGCCCTTGGTTAGATATGCATTATGCATATAGAGCAATATTTGTTTCCGTGCTACCTTTCTGCAACTATACTGGTTGCAATTCAATTAAACTTTATAAGAACATTAATACCAAAAGGAGATGTGCATAATTTGTTGCCATTGTCAGAGCAGACCCTTAAGTTATCGCCCTTGATTAGATATGTAGTATGCATTTAGAGCAATATTGCTATTTCTTTGCAACTGCTGTATTTATTTCAACAAAACTTTACGGGAACCATTGATACAAAAAAGGCAATTTACATCTCATCGGCATGTCCAGATATTACTATTTAACACGGAGTTAAGATTCTGTTATTGCCCTGAATGTTTACCATGTACAGCGAATATTACTGTTTATGCCATGATAAATATATATAAATAAAGCCTTATGTCTTCTGTATTCCTCGGCGGGGTATATAAATTCAACGAATTTGCTTGTCTTACGCTTCAGCAGGCCATTGAAAAGAACCAGCAACGTTCCATTCGACAGCTGGATACCACGTTCACATAAAAGATTCAAAGTCTCTGGTAAGATTTAAACCCACAATTGGGAGGAACTAGTGATTTTGAAATCAACAAGGTTAACCATTCGGCTTTATAGTTAATACAAAAATCGAAGGCCCACTATTTTTTATGGACAGTGAGTGCGGATGAATACATGACTAAAGTTGTCCGTTTGTTTCCCAGTTGTCAATCATCTTTTGGGGGATATTAATAATAACGCGCTTGAAGTCACGACGACAGACAACTGCTTCCTGGGTTTTGTCAACAGAAATCGTATTAGTCAAGAACGAACAAGACGAAAGTAAATCCCACCACTTGTGGAATTCCAATCGATGACTTCCGGACACCACTTTTCCTCGGACCTAGTAATCACCTCATTTACATAGTATTACATAAGTTACATTTTATACACGCATGACACTTGCTTTTATGTGAAAAGTATATAGTTATAACCATGAATCATAAACTGAACGTATGATAGGATGTAATTTGTACCGACATAATTTATGGATGTGTAGATAGATCCCTATTTGTTTATATATTTTGTCTAATTTATACAAGTAGAAGCCTAAAGGGGTCAAAGGTCATCATTTGCAAAGTGTGCATGGCAATGGGCATTTGTGGAATTCTCTGTATGAGCATAACTGACAGCCCTATTACAGAACTGTTACTTTTCGACAATATATCGAATTCATAAAACAATCAATGAAAAAACATATAGATCTACAGGCTCTTAATTAGATGACATAGAAAGATGCCCACTAATGTATCATAAATATATCAAGGAATACAACTTGTCACTGTCGGTTTCTGTTTTACTAAATAACAGACTTCCATAATCGGAATAAGGGAGTCTTGAATGACAAACATTAAAAGATTAGCATGAATTTTAACAAGGCAATAAAAAGTTGTTGTAAAGTGAATAATTAAATTATCGTCGATGTTCTAAGATGTTCATAGGCATGGACAAATACATGTATACCAAGCCATATGAAGTAAGTTAAAAGAAAGACATTCGTCTCCCTTCCTAAGGGTCAGCTTGTTTACATATATTAAACTCCTACAGGAAACACGTTTACAGGTTTCTGCCGGAAATTATATTGCATTAAGTTTAGCTGTTTACTAATTTAAACAGCATTATCTTACAAAAGCCCAAATGAATGATAACTAATGAATCATTGAATTCAACAAGATATCAAATTGAATTAGCTACTGCAAAAACTATAATGTATTAACATGTCCCGTAGACAACATGGCGTAGAAATAACTGTACCTCATGGACAGTTTAACTAAATATATAAACATAAGTTCAAAAACTTTGTTAATGGCATGTAGCAACTGCGAATCTCTAAAAAGGTAGAATTATAACCCAGACCATGGTTATGGACATTCAAGGTGTACTTTTTGTAACTTTTTAACATAGACCTTTGCACAGGCAAATAATTTGAAATATTTTCTACTCAGTTAAGACAAGGCTTATAGATATTTAGCATGAATCATTGTCCAGTAAAAGCTAGAAAAATGTAATAAAGTCATTAAATTTATGTTAGTCTTGTCATATATGTTAAAACTTGTTCTCTTTCGGCGTCATTTATAAAGGTCATATGTCAAATATTAGATATACAAAGTCACATAAAATAGTACAAGGGATCAAACACTGTAAGTAAAGGCCCTTGTGGGTGAGGAGATGTCTTTAATGGTTAAGGCATAATAATTGCAGCCACCGTTTGTCCCTGCGTGAGCATAAGAGGCGACTTAATGGGTTCGAATAACTGGATATTTCGCATCGAGTACCTCTAGCAGGAGAGGTGGGATTGATCCCTGGTGTTGTTTTGAAGATTGTAATACCAGAGGTTAGCCAAAATCATTTTTAAAAATTCCTTAGCCATATGACATATACTGTGTTGTTGCACTGTAAAAGCAGGCAAACAAACAAAAATTAACGTCAAAGTTCAATAGCAGGAACAAATCTGTACCTAGGGTCCATAGCCTAAAATCAAAAGCGAGTCAGTATTTGCTTTAGAAGTTTAAAAATGTAACGGTTCATTCCGAACATTAATTCACACCCAAACACACCTTAAAATGTAATCAGAAATTGAAGAGCAAGTCTATGTATTATACATGAATTTTATTAAATAATTATCTCCGATTAAGTATCATTAAGAGAAAACAAAACAAAAACAAAATAACAAAATATTATATCATGATAATGACACAAAAGTTGACATGACTTTAACAAGTAGGAAATATATTATATAGACATATTATATATGCGTACGTAATGAGCACCAGTACAATGAATATCACTTTATGACAAATGGTAAACTTTTTTCGTCCGGGTTATAACTCAGTACATTACAGTTAATGTCGCTGTAACTAGAAACCAAACTTAAACCATACTTCAATGAAGATTACAATTGAAGATCTTGTACAGAATGTAAACTAAGGAAGGATATGATGTAATGAGAACATACACAAGATGAATGTATTTAAATGAAATGTTGAATCTACATTTGAGAAAATGTTTGCTGAAGGACGGATAGGTGGGTCAGAAAGAAAGGCTTTAACATGAAAGATTGCACTGATGTATTATGATTATTATATTATGTAAAGATAGATTTATAACGTTAGACGGTTAAGAAATAAGGAAATTGTCAAAAATAAAATAAAATAAAAACAACAAAAAAAACATATAAGACATGAATAATGATTTGAGACACTGTTTGATACAAACAAAAATACGACTATATAAAAGGACAGAGTCGGGAACTTTAACTGTCTTGTGTTATAAGTGCACTTCAGTTACAGTGCAGGAACTGTTCATTTTAGGCACTGCCGTATAAAAACAAGCAGCAACAATAGCAACATAACAAACGCACAAAAATTCATTAAGTATTTGTGCAAAAACAGTATTCTTTTTATTCCAGCAAAGTTTTTCTCATAGCGTTTCGAAACAATTTGTATTCTAAAATGTTATAAACATTTAAACTCATTTTTACCCCCATATAAACCCAACTTGTACATTATGATACACACAAATTTGTAAATGATTATACAAATTGCCCTTCCTTAATCATTTTCGTATAGGTCGTATTCTCCTGCCTCGTTTTCAGATCTTTCCTCTTCCCCGAGTTTCTGTCTTCTACCATTAGCTTCAACATCTTGTCAAGTTTTTCGTTCATCTCCACTTGTAACTTCCATGCTTCCAGCTGATGTTCAAACTGTGATCTGTGATCCGGAAGTTGTTGACTCGCTACACTGCGCATGCCACAAGAATGATTGCTTCCGGCGGAAGTTTCTGAGTATGCCATGGAAGACCGTTGATTTTGTTCAACAAATGTTGGTAAAAGTGGCTGGCCGACTGTTTTCTTTTGAAACGTTTCAGTCATTTCTGAAGATAAAGACATCACTCATTTTATCTAAATAAGATATCCAATATGTATCAGATGATACATTTTTCAAAGTCCATAGCTACCTTAACTGTCAATACAACCTCTGAAAACTTCCTCTGGGAATTAACTTTGTGGCGTATTGATCAAAACCGTTGAAAAATGACCAATTGCTCATAAAAAAATCAAGGACTGATCATAATTGACGACTTTTTGATCAAATTTAATGTTGAACTGTTGGCAAGGTCATCGAAAAATGCCCCAGGGCGTCGAGTTTTAGCTGGGTTACACCGGCATCCAGTATTATATTCC